>NC_039359.1:21204133-21227926 GCF_003573695.1 Papaver somniferum | reverse complement strand
CCCCACCTACCTAGGAGTCAAATTTAAACATGGGAGATCTTCCAGCCATATATTTTCCCCAATCCTTCAGAAAATAGCTAGAAAGGCGAAAGGTTGGATGACTAAATGCCTAAACCAAGTTGGCAGATTCACACTCATAAAATCGTCCCTTACCCCTACAACCAATCACCTCATGCAAACACAATACCTTCCTACACACATCCACAAAAAAAATAGATTGCATTACGACAAATTTCTTCTGGGAACATGACTGTTTCATTAAGAAGCTCCACCCACTAGGAAGGGACAAGCTATACAAACCCAAAGCTCAGGGAGGACTAGGCATCAGGGGCAGCAAGGAACACAACAAATCACTTCTCATGAAACGAATCTGAAACATTCACGATAAACCTACCTCCATTCGAGCCACATTATATAATGCAAAGTACCCCAAACAGACACCCATTCTCAGAAACATCCCTCCCATCCCATCACCTCCCAACCCACAATGGAGACAACTAGAATCGCTCATAAAAACCTTTAAACATCATCTCTTCCATCAAATTGGAGACGGATTAGACACCCCTATCCAATCAAACTGGATTCCACAATTCAATAACAACATTAACCCAACCCTATGTTATCTCATTCAATCGGTTGCTGACACCATCGACCCGTCAACAAGGAACTGGAATCATGATAGGCTGAATATACTTCCCCGGGACATGGTTCAACGAATCGTCAGCATTCCCATCCCACAGAACAACCAACCAGACAAGATTTTTTGGCCTTTTACCAAAAGCGGAAAATATACGACAGCATCAGGATAACTGCCTCATCACCGACTCTGCACAAACCCATCAAAACCCTCTCCCACCAACTACCTTCCTTTGGACACTTCCGTGTCCCCCAAAAGTACAGCTTTTCTTGTGGAAAGTAATTAATGAGGTTTTACCAACCCTCAACATTCTCAACCGCATTTATCTCACCAACTCCAACCTATGTCCTTAATGCAGTTCTAGTCCTGAAATGTCCAGTCACATTCTTCTTCATTGTCAAACAACCATTGATTCGTGGAACCTCCTACTAGCTCATCTCACAAACAATCAAAACTTTACTCATAGGATACCCACCTCACTGCCCCAATAGACGACAATCTCCTTACTCCTCAAAACAAAAGCTCCTGCCTTGGTCAACATAGTTTTTTGCTTCCTTCTTTGGTCCTTATAGGTAGCCAGGAATGACGTAGTCTATCGCCAGAAACTTCCAAATCCTATTAATATAATAAAGATGGCCATTAAACTACAACAAGAATATACCTGGGCTCAAAACCACCTACCGCCAGTACTGCCTATGATGCAACCTTATCCGAACTCAACGCACACAACACTAGCAACAACAACCATCTTCGTGGGATGGCTCAAACCCCACTTAGATTGGATCAAAATTAACATGGATGAGCCGCAAGAGAATATCATGGAGTAGCGGGAGAAGATATAGGCCGAAACGAGGAGGTCGGTACAATGTTAGCAATAGCACAACCACTGGGTATCACCACTGCACTTGCAGCGGAAACGTGGGCCATGCTCAACGCTTCTAGAACGACAACAGAACGGGGATGGCCAAAAGTTCAATTTGAAACTGACTCAGAGAACTTAACGAGATTTCTAACCTCGGACGCCGACATTCCATGGTATATTTCTAACCAGATTGCAGAAATCAAATATAGGTTTACCCAAATTCGGCAATATACTATTAGGCGCGTATACAAAGAAGGAAATCAAGCAGTGGAAGGTTTGGCAAATCGGGCGGCAGATGATTGCTCTATAGGAAAGCTTGCAACAACAGTGTGGGACAATGTAATCCCCCCACCTATAAATTATATTGTAATAGCATCCTTTATGGGCATAACATACCCACGTGTAATCTCAGTTTAGTTTATTTTAATAAAATGCACGCTTCAAAAAGAAAGAATCTTCATACTACACTTTTTTTTTGTTGGAAGAATTAGAATTCTAGGAATTCAATTTTTGGAATTGAGTTCAAACCCAAAAAAAATAGTGTTTAGTTGAGGTAATTCAATTACTTTACTTTGGAATCCAATTTCATTGCACTATTAGACCAATGTTGTTAGAGAATTGCTCGGTCGAACTCACGAGTGTTTCTATCTCAAGCTTGTTCTCAAATTTAGTTGTCAAATTTATATCTTGATTTCTAGTCTACAATTAGTTAAGTTTCGGATTAGGATAGAAGATGTAGTTGAGAAACGGACATCACGGCAGTCATCGTTGCGTTCTACCGTTTGAAGGCGAGGATCAACCGAAGCTTTTGGAGAACTTCTTCAACAAAAGGTAAGTGAAGACTGAACCACCTATATCTCAAGTTATATTCATCTTTTTATCTATTCTATGAGACGATGTCGCATAACTAATTAGACTATGCAAGCATATCGAGAATTTCGAGTCAAGTTTATCTTGGCAATTAGTTCTCGAAATATGACTAAGTTTAATGAGTATTTGTTCATACTTTATGAATTTCGGTTAAGAACAATTTATTATTCATAATCTAGATCGTGATTCAAGATTATCATTCGAAAATAGCCTTGAACAGTGATATGTGTCATTGATGTTATTTGGGAATGTTTCGAATTGATTTGGAGAGAAATATAAAACTACTGTATATTCGGATATAAGACAATATACATATCAGTCTTACAAACTGGAAAACTGTTAAGGTTAAAGCCGTAATACGTGTACTCAGTACATGTATAAGAGTAGTTATATATCGGACACCAACTTTTTGGTACGCATACCAGTATGCACACCTTAAAAAGTCTGTGAACTCGTGAACCCATATCAGTACGCATACCCGTATCCATACTAGAAAAGAACTGTTGGTCCCGGAACCGGTTTGGTATTCATACCGGTACTCATACCATAAAGGTTCTATGGACTCCGGAACTCGGTTATGTTTTAATGGTATCCATACCAGTATGCATACCGAAAAAGTTACGTGAACTTCGGAACTCGGTTATGTCTTAAGGTATATATACCGGTACACGTACCATGACATAACTGTTCACGAACATGTTAAGTATATACACCTAGTACGCCTAGTTAACATGTCGATTAAATTCATATGAACATAAAATTATTTCTCCGAGATAATTAGCATTTGAATAATCTCTAAAAACACCATAGACATATTTGACCATATAATTGTGGCTCGAGTTAAGTATTAAGTGTTATATGAAAATGCCCAATATTATAGTTCAGTTGGCTAGTTTCTGCGAGGGTTTAATTCAGTCTCAACTACATTCCAGTCCGCGACTTAATACAGTTTGGTGTTCAATATGGACTAGGTCCTGAGGTTTTTCTGCATTTGCGGTTTCCTCGTTAACAAAACTTCTGGTATCTGTGTCATTTCTTTTTCCGTATTATATTATTTATCTTTATAATTGAAATATCACAGCTCCTACGTTAATCAATCAAAGTAGATACATCCATCCTTATTTGTTGGGTACAACTTGATTGATATTTAGAAATTGATCTTTGGAATCACCAAATACTCTCAACCGCAAATCAGGTTCATGGACTTATCTCTGTAAACTTTTTAATTATGAGAGAAAGAGATATAACTCTGAATATTATTCCTTGATTGAGACTTATTAAGTTGAACTCTCGGAATATATTTAAGTTTGTCCATATATGTTTGCCTAAAAAAAAATTTGGTGGTGTATTTTAGTACCCCGCATTTTCAGAATGTTTTCTCCATAAGTCAGTTTTCAAACAATAGAGGTATGCTTCTTTACAATGTATATGGTATTGCCTACTTAAAATTTCTTAGTAATTGACTAGGTGTATGGATCGTTATGATACTAACTACATTAAAAAATTTGACTATGAAAACCTACTTTCATTGAATGGAATTTTCCCAAATAAGTTGATGTCAAACTTTTTTTTTTTCCTTTTCCAGAACAGAAGTTGATGTTAAAGTTAACGCTGATAAAATTATGTGAAATCCTTGATTAATGAATTAGTCATGGCACAAAAGATTTAACGGAACTAAAATAATAGCTAGCATGGATTTGTTTGTATTTGTAATAGTTAGCATGAATTTCTTTGCATTAGTAAGATGATTACAAAGCTGAGGCTGACTAACAAGTTAAAATGGCAGAAATTTGGGGTAGACTTTTGTAGCGTTCAAGAGGTGCATCTCCGATATTTTACGTTACCTGTTGCACCAATGTCAAATATTCTCAATATGGCTATGGAATGCCAAGTGATACTTCATAATAAATTGATAAAGCTATGACATCTGAATCTAAAAACATAAGATGGGACTTTCTATCGAAAGCAATTGGTACTTACTTACTCTTGCTTCGTGGTGCTAAAGTAAGTCTTATATGAATTGTCTTCATTTCTGAATTAAGTTTACAGTTTTTATAGTAAAGGAGAAGACGTTTCTATGAGCTCTTATGCAATTGCACGTGTATCTAGTACTTTTTCGAGGGAAATAGGCAAATGTGACACAAACGATATGGTTTTATTTGTACTTATCTCGGACATGGCCAATCGACTAAAATTATGAGGGTTGTTGTTTGTTGACCAACTGTAATCATTGTTGATGGTTTATCCATACAATTTCACGATTTATAAAGGGGTATCAGTCCTACTAAGTGTTGATACCATTTCATCGATCCAACGACCAAGATTGGTGGATCGTTTTGTCCTATATGAAGCGGTATCAGCACTTAGTAGAACTGATATCCCCTTTATAAATCATGCAAAAGATATAGAAAAAATTCAGGCTATAAACCGAAGGAGACAAGAACAAGACATAATTAAATGGAAGCATCATTATTCTGGGAAATTCTCGACCAAGAATATCTACAATTATCTGGTAAAACAAGATCCTGATTATGAGAGTTCTTTTGAATTTCCCTGGAACAAAATATGGAAGATACATGCAATACCAAGAATTAGACTTTTTATTTGGAAATTAATACAAAAGTCCCTTCCCACCTCTTCGAGGCTTGGGGATCATAATCCAAACATTAACCTCCATTGCCAAGATGTGTAATGCGCAAGTTCAAGAAACTGAACGACATCTATTCCACCATTGCCCCTGTGCGAGAGCTGTTTGGTTCGGCTTATCTTTGGATAATATTAATATGATAAGTAATATAGGTTTGATATCTTCTTGGGTTAAAGACTAGTTATCAGAACCAGTCTAATCTCAAATAGCGGGGGAAATTTCTACGATACTTTGGTTCATATGGAAATACAAATGTTTGGTGGTTTTTAAGAAAATTACACCAAACCGTATCTGCCTAATTGACCAGATAAATAGTTACTTGTAATCAATTCCCCCAAGTATCATTACAAAGGAGATACATTCAAGCAAGGATAAACCGAATAGTATATCCTGGTCTGAACTAAACTCGGATTGGATAATCTTCGTCGACGCCTCTTATAAAAAAGAAGATTTTTCGATGGGCTATGCTTTTATTCTTTATTCAGGGATCATGAGACATTTAAGCAGTCTCGGAGTGGGCATCTTCAGCATTCCATGCGGAAACAAAAACCCTACTAAAAGCGGCTACTTGGTTAAAAGAAAACATCTTGTCTAGAGTTTCAGTTGTCACGGATTGCAAAGAACTAGCAGACAACATAAACCAGGAAAGTTCAGAAATTTCTTGGACGATTGAGAACACATTGCTGGAAACAAAAAACATTCTGAGAAATCTTCCCCAAGCTAAAGTGAGATTTATAAAAATAAAACACAATTCAGCAGTGGATCTAATGGCCAAGAAATCCAGAATCAAAAGTCTGCAACATGTCCTTACAAGTGCAACAAAAAGTTCAGAATGCTAGTTTTTCCCCTAATATGTTTGATAAAAATGATATTGTAAATCTTTTGTACTAGATTTGCTAGCTAATATATATTCCTTTTTCGATCAAAATAAATAAATAAATAAATAATAATAATAAATATAAATAAATGTGTGATGAAACAAAGAAGAAGCTAATCCAATACTAATTATTTGTAAACTGTATATAATTTTTACAAATTGATTCCTCTTCATCCATTGTAAACTTTTTTTTTTTTGATTCAAAAACTAATTTCATTAAAATTAAGCAGAAATTATATGATTGTCATGAGTTACCCAATCTTGAATATCAAGAGGGAAAACATCAAAAAACTCAAAATCAATCCTGAGAGCTCTAGCTTTCTTAGCTAACTTGTCTGCAACTCCATCAGCCTCTCTATTTACTGAGACAAATCTCCAATTACTAATTTTGTTTAAAACAAACCTTAATATCTAAAATTAAACCTTGATTCATCCAATGAACATAGCAGTTTGGTTCATTTATGAATTTAACTAAAACTTCATTATCAGACTCAAAAATGACATCCCTGAGATTTCTTGAAACTACCAGGACAACTGTTGTCTTCATTTCCCTCCACACTTCAATGCCTCCATTAAAATATTGTCCTTGCACACCAAGATTGGTACCTCTAAAATTCCTCACAATCAGTCGTATACCACCTTGTTGTGTTTCCTTAACAAAAGAAGCATCAAAATTGATTTTGATATAACCAACATTTGGAGGCTTCCATCTCAGAATCTGCAAAGTCATATTAGTTATAGTATAAATACTAGTGTATATATAAACAAGTTTATTAATATTATCCAGAGATTTCATTCTATTTGGATTAAGATTCTGAAATATTAGAATATTTATCCTTCCAGATAGTCCAAGTTGCCACCATAAGGAGTTTATTCATATCATGTCCAGAGATGCCTGTGCCAAAGTTCAAATTAGCACCAACAGAGAACCAACATATTACCCATTCCTTGAAAGAACCATATTGAACTAGAATGTTACCCACATTTATGTTTAAAGATAACTACACAGATCTGGTATAAGGACAGTTAATGAAAAGGTGATCACTAGATTCATTAGGATGACCACACAGGCCACACTGAAGTTCAATGCCATTCTTATACCTAAACAACTTATCTCTAGTTAATACTATATATTTAATACATTTCCAGGAAAAAAATTTAACCTTATGAGGAAACTTAACTTTCCATAAAGTTTTCCAAACATGGATAGGAACAGATGGAGGACCTGCAGAAGAGGTAGCATGTCTAGTTAAGACATTATAGACACTTTTCACATAAAATTGACCTTTCCTATCTAGCATCCAAATGAGTGAGTCACTTCCTATTTCAGAAACATTCATAGAGAGGACTTTATTAGCAGAATCAGGTTCAAACAAATAATGGATTAGTAACTCATTCCAATTCCTAGTACCATCATGAAAAAGCTCAAACACAAAAGTATAAGAAATGGTGTTAACTAAACCATCAGCGGAACAAGAGCATGATCCAGGCCTAAAACCCAGTTATCTAACTAGATATTGATTTTAGTTCCACACCTAACAGCCCAAAAACTATTAGTCTTAATGATGTCAATACACCTACAGATTCCCTTCCAAATCCAAGAACAGTTTTCATTGGGTTTTTCCAGATAAACATTACTACAATTATGAAAGTATTTAGCACTCAATATTTGGATCCACATTTCATCTTGATCATTAATAATTTTTAAAACAAGCTTGCATATGAGAGCAACATTAAAAGTATCTAAGTCTCTGAACCCTAGACCCCCCAAAATCTTAGACTTATTGATGTTATCTCAAGCACTACACTTAATTATTTTTCCAGTTTTATGACCCCACCAAAAATTTCTTTGCAAGGCATCCAACTTACTGATTAGAGTACTTGGAATTTGAAAACGACCCATTTGGTAAGTAGGTACGGAATTCAAACATATTTGATTAAAGTAGACCTACCTGCTTGATTGACAGTAGTACCTATGTAGTTCTTAAGCCTAGATTCAAAGGATTGAACAATAGGATCAAAATATTTCACCTTAGAGTGACCAAGTAACAAAGGATCTCCAAGATATTTCTTTGAATCAGTCACTAATTAAAGACATATGAAGAGCATTAGCAAGTTCAGAACACATATCAAGACAAAGGTTATTACTGAAATGCACACAAGATTTATTAAAATTTAGCATCTGACCAGAAAGATTACCAAAATCCTGAAGAATCTGTAAAATATTGTCCACATGCTTCATGTTAGTTTATCCAAAGATTAGAATATCATCAGCAAAAAGAAAGTGTGTTATAGGAGGAGATTTCCTAAAGACTTTAACACCAATAAGATCTTTATTAGTTTCAGTAGCAAGAAGAGACCTAGAAAGATATTCCATGGCTAGAATAAAAAGATAAGGCGATAGGGGATCCCCTTTTCTAATTCCTCTAGTTGGTTCAAACTGTTCACAGGGGAACCATTAAGAAGAAAATTTATACTTGTAGTTGAAACACACTGCATAACAAAGTTACAAAATTCATTACTAAAACCAAAACTCTCAAGAACCTTATTAAGAAAATTTCATTCCAATTTGTCAAAAGCTTTTGACATATCAAGTTTAAGAGCCATGGTACCACTAATACCTTCTTTTTGTTTCATAGAGTGAATCATTTCATGAGAAATAATAATATTGTCATGAATGGCTCTCCCTGGGACAAAAGCTGCCTGGTAAGGTGAAATTAACTTCTTAAGATGAGGCTTAATTCTGTTAGCCAAAATCTTAGAGATTACCTTATAGGAAGCATTACAAAGACTAATTGGTATAAACTCAGCTGGAGTTTTAGAACTCTTGCATTTGGGTATAAGTGAAATATAAGTTCTATTAAGACTTCTAGGCATATGACCACTCTGAAAGAAAAAACCTTTGTAGTACCTCAACAACACCCTTACCAACAATATGCCACTGAGTTTGATAAAAACCTGCTTGGAAACCATCAGGACCAGGTGAGCTCCAAGCAGGCATATTTTTAACAACATTTTTAATTTCTAATTCACCAGGAACAGCATAAACCTTAGCATTGTCAGTATCAGTAATAATACTAGGAATCATATGAAACTTGTGATCAGGTTAGGTAGGATTAGAATTACAAGAAACAACACTAAAATGATTAGTAAGCAATCTACTAATATCATTCCTATCTCTAAGCCATATACCATTATTATCACAAATATCATAAATGCTATTAGTATGCAATATCTTATTAACCACGATATGAAAATATCTAGTATTATTATCCATATCAAAGACATATTTTTCTCTATATTTTCCTTATAGAATTCAGTTTGGATTTTATACCAATTCTCCAAATCACTGGTAATAGACTTGACTCTTACATGCTGATTATTAGAACTAGTATCGTTTTGAGCAATCTCCAACATGTTTTGAAGATTTTTAATATTTTGTTGAATATCCCCAAACTCCATCATATTCCACTGAGACAAAGCTATTCTAGCACTATGTTGCTTTTGGTTCAATTTATAAGCAGGACTACCATGAACATCAACATTCCAAGATAATTCAAAATTTTGCTTAAACGTATTATGTTCTATCCAAGTCCTGAAGAATTTAAAGGGCCTCCATAAATGCTTAGGTATGGGATCAGTTATGAGCAAAATATGGCAGTGATCAGAAGAAATAAAGTTCAAATGAAGAAGTTTAGCATTAGAAAAATTCAAGGACCATCATTATTGCTTAGGGCCATATCTAATCTAGCTTTCCTAGTTCCTGTTCCATAAGAATTACTAGTCCAGATATAATTCCTACCTTCATACCCAATATGAATTAAGCCATCTTCATTAACTACATTTTGAACTAAAGTGTCAGAACTATTATTATTTATATCTAGATGGAAATTCAAGTCACCTAGTACTAACTAGGTTGTTGAACATCCTTACTAAACTCAGAAACAAATTTCCATTGGGTTTTCTTAGGTCAGTGTAGGTAGGACCATACATAAAAGAAATAAGAACAGTTGGCTTACTAGGACATAATTTAATCAAAGCATGGATAATATTATTTTGACAACCAAGAACTTCAACTTCAATACCATCCTTCTATTAGAGCACTGCTCGGTCGAACTCGCAAGCGTTTCTATCTCAAGCTTGTTTGTCAAGTTTAGTGATCAAAACTATAAGTCTTGATTTCTAGTCTACTTAAAGTGATGTCTCGGACTAGGATAGATTGTGTAGTTGAGCTTTAGACTTCACAGCTCTCATCAATTGAAGACGAAGAACTACTAAGGAGAGGTTGTGGAACTTCATCAACAAAGGTATGTGGAGACTGAAACACATCTATGACTCAGAAAGTCTATTTCTACTATATCTTCTTCTCGAGACAAAAGTCGTATTACTATATAGTATTCGATTTATACACATTTGATATTTTGAGCTGAGTTTAACTCGCTTACATATTTCTCGAAATATGTGTTGGTAAGCTTTCGCTTTAACCAAGTTCATCTTATATTCTTGACGAAAGTCAAAAGATGATCATGTGAAAATCGCCTGGTAACATCTTATATTATTTATGTGAGACAGTCATTTGATGTAGATTCAAAATGTTTCTTATTGATCATTTGATCACTTGAAATTGCTTCGAAGCTAATAGTTTGTGTGAGACAGCTATTATCGTCTTCTAAGAATGTTTCAATGATTAATGGAGTTTAGAACACTTACCTTAATTGAATTATAGACATAGTATGCGTACTTGCATATATGTTGATCCAAGATCGATGTAGTATGCATACTTGTCTGTGTACTGGCAAGGTCAGGTGAAACCGAGATCCCTAAGTATGCGTACCCGTACGCGTATTGGCGAACTCGGTTGAAGTACGGGAACTTTGGTATGTGTACCCGTACGCGTACTGATTTAAACTGAAGTTTGGATGTGTGACAGTATGCATACCCGTGTGCATACTGTCGAACACAGTCCAAGTACGGCTACTTTGGTATGCGTACATGTTTGCATACTTGAGTGAGTTATTTTCTAAAATCGGTTGTGTCATGAACCAATACATTAAATAAATAAGGAATGCAATCTTTTGCAAACCATGGCTATAATGTTCATGAAGAGATTCGAGTAAATCAAACCGATTTTGTTTCAATTGTGTCTTGTATACTTCTATGAGAAGATAAACAATTGAAAAACTCTAAAACTAGCTTCATTTGAGTCATTTAAACTAGTTGCAGTTATGATGAATAAGGTTGATATAGAAGTGTTCATATGGCTAACTTCGGATAACTATTGTTGAGCCAACAAAGTGTACACATTTAGGTACGGTTACTCATATCTAAATGAAGGTACATTTCATTTGTGCGTAACAAGATAAGTTCGATCTAACGGTTGAAAGATATTAGCTTGAGTCTAATCAGGTTTTCATCTGACGGTGAATATTGAATGCTTTGTTACCAAGGTAACATTGATTGCATATCCTGATTTAAAAACTATATAAGGGAGAACTCTAGCAACTTGGGAACCTAATCCCTACACCTCCTATGTGATACTAGTTGCGATTAGAGTCGATTCTCCTTTAACCTTAGGTTTTTTCCAAAACCATGTAGGTTAACGACTTAAAGATTCATTGGGATTGTGAAGCCATACCCAACTATTTTCTCTGTAGTTGCGTGTTCTGATCTTGCCATGTTCTATCGTATTAAGTTCTATATTCTCTAAGATTTTCTCGAGATTGATCTCCGATAGGAAAGATAAAAAGAAGTCACAAACATATTCGTCTCATCGTTTGTGATTCCAAAATATCTTGTTTTGCTTCCATACGATTAAGATTATTGTGAGGTGATTGATAATACTAGGTTGTTCTTCAGGAATATAAGTCTGGTTTATCAATTGGTTCATGTGCACCTTGATTCATCAAAACACAGAACAGAACTTATAGGTATTTCTGTGGAAGACATATTTAACTATCTCAATATACTTTTCTGTGTGAGACAAATTTGTTTATCAAGTCTTTGACTTTGGGTCGTAACAACTCTTAGTTGTGGGTGAGATCAGCTAAGGGAATCAAGTGCGTAAAATCCTGCTAGGGTTCAGAGACGTAAGGAGCTCAACTATACCTTGACCAGTGTGAGATTGATTAGGGCTCAACTACATTCCAGTCTGAAGTTCATTGGTAGTAGGCTAGTGTATGTAGCAACTTAATACAGTGTGGTGTTCAAAGCTGGACTAGGTCCCAGGTGAAAAAACGGGGGTCTAACAACACCACCCAATATTTCGCTTAGAAATATGTATGGACTAACTCCAAAATACTTTCTAAAGAATCAACTAGACAGTCATACTCAATCTAGGTAAAAGTATCTCAAGGAGTTGATATCTCTCTCTTGTTTTGATTTACTCGAGCTAACAGAATTCAACGAGTCCTTAATCAAACACAAGGAATAACTTGGATAGTACCATAGACCAATATCCAAGGATCAATCAATGACAATCAACAACCAAAGGTTGGATTACTCTAATTGATGATCTAACGCACAACCTGTATTATTTCAATTATAATGATAAAACAAAATAATGCGGAAATTGAAATAACACAGACACCAGAAATTTTGTTAACAAGGAAACCGCAAATGGACAAAAACACAGGGACCTAGTCCAGATTGAACACACACTTTATTAAGCCGCTACAGTCACTAGCCTACTCCAAGCTAACATCGTACTGGACTATAGTTGAACCCAAAACAGTCTCCCACTGATCCAAGGTACATTTGTACTCCCTACGCCTCTGATCCCAGCAGGATACTGCGCACTTGATTCCGTTAGATGATCTCACCCACAACTAAGAGTTGCTACGACGCAAAGTCGAAGACTTAACAATAAACAAATCTGTCTCACACAGACGAGTCTATCAAAGGATCAATCTGTATCCCACAGATAAACCCTAAAAGGTTTTGTTCCGTCTTTTGATAATAATCAAGGTGAACAGGAACCAATTGATAATATGGTCTTATATTCCCGAAGAACATCCTAGATTTATCAATCACCTCACAACAATCTTAATCGTATGGTAGCAAAAAAAGATGTTGCGGAATCACAAACAATGAGACGAAGATGTTTGTGATTACTTTTTATATCTTGCCTATCGGAGATATCAATCTCAAGCCAATCAATCTGATTGTACTCGTACGATGGAAGATGCAAGATCAGATCACACAACTACGATAAAAGTAGTATCGGTCTGACTTCACAATCCCAATGAAGTCTTTAAGTCGTTAACTTGGTTTTAGAAGAAGAAAACCAAAGGTTAAAGGAGAAACGATTCTAGTAATCAAACTAGTATCACACTTGAGGTATGGGGATTAGTTTTGCACAGATACTAGAGTTCCCATTATATAGTCTTTCAAACCAGGGTTTGCAATTAGGTTACCTTGGTAACAAAGCAATCAATATCTACCGTTAGATGAAAACCTGATTTAGATTCAAGCTAATATTTCTCAACCGTTAGATCGAAAACTTAGCTTGTTACACACACTTGACAATGCACGCTGCTAGGTTTGTTAACCGTACCCAAACGTATGCACTTGTTGGTTCAACAATAGTTATCTGAATGGTTAGCCATATGAGCATTCCATATCAAACCACGTTCTTCTTCACCATAACAAGTTCAAATGATTTCAAATGAACTAGTTAGAGAGTTGTTCAATTGCAAGGAAATCTCATGTACTACACAAGATACAATTGAAGCAAAGATGATTTGATTCACTTGAATCGGTTCATGAACTTTTATAGCCACGGTTTTCAAACTACATTCCTTAGTATTTTTAAGTTTAAGTTCAGAAATCATCTTCAGATATATAACCTTCTCAAGTTCGCAGACTAGGTTCGCGGACTTAAGTTACCGGGCAGAGTTTACAAACTCCAGCAGAAATTATCGGGTATGAGAACTTCGTCGGTTCGCGTACTAAGTTCGTGGACTTAGCTTCACGCAAATAGTTTGTCAACTCCAGCAGAAATTATCGGGTTTGAGAACTTGAGTAGTTCGCGGACTGAGTTCGCGGATTTGGCTCACGCCCTTCTTCCGGTTCTCTTGATCAACAAAGTTCGCAAACTTTGGTTCAAGGAATATGACTTATACATGAATGTGTTTCCACAACAATGCTTATGTCCACCATTGGTTATGTAATCTAAAGTCTCATTTCAATCATTGAAACATTCTTAGAGGATGTTATATAGTTGTTACACCATTTATCGTCAAAGAAATTTTCAAGATGATTGAAACATATCACGACTTTCGTCACATAGTAAAGATAAACTTGGTTAAAGCGAAAAGCTTACCAACTCATATTTCGAGATATAGATAGGCGAGGTATACTCGCTCGAAATACCAGATGTGCATAATCAAAGTCTATATATATAGCATACGACTTCTTGTCTCAAAGAGTATGAGATAGAATAGATATACTTTTGAGTGATAGATAAGTTCAAGTCTTCACATACCTTTTTGTCAAGAAATTACACTGGTTCCTTGAGTAGTTCTTCTACTTGTATGATGAATCTCCATGAAGTCCTTGAGCTCAACTACACTTTCTATCCTAGTCCGAGACTTAGCTATAATAGAATAGAAATCAAGACTCATTGTTTTGATCACTAACATTGACAAACATGCTTGAGATAGCAACGCATGCGAGTTCGACCGAGCAATGCTCTAACAATCTCCCCCTTTGTCAATTTTAGTGACAAAACTATCAATACATATGGAATACAAAAAAGACAAATAAACTTTAGTAGCTCCTATTTCACATGTCTAATCTTCAACATTCCTCGAAATCTTCGTCACTTCCAAGTACTCCAATGATCCCAAAGGTTGTAAATTTATCATTGACGTTGTTGAAGATCCGTATCTATAACAATGAGAAACATAGTTCTCGATCATTGTTATACAGTGTCATAGTATTATTACACAACGTCAAAGTTCAATTGTATCATAACTTCAACAATAATACTATGGTGACATGTATCACTCCCCCTCAGTCAATACTCCATCTCACATGGAAACCACTCCCCCTTACACAATGATCCGAAAACCATATGTATTTGTAGTATGAACTACATATTAATTCTCCCCCTTTTTGTCAATAAAATTGGAAAAGGTACAAGAACGGGATCATAATGAAATTTCCGAGAGAGACATTTCATGACAAAAGGAAAAATACATACCAACTAATTTAGATGCAATCATAAACACGAAGCTAAATGCATTCATCAAGGAGTTTAAAGATACAAGATAACCCCTCTAAAATTCCACAGCCGCACACCCCTCAAGATATGACCATTAAGCACAAGTTCAAAAGAACTTTCCCCCATTTGATGTCATTCCCTAAGGAACAACAAGAGCGACCTTAATTTCGAAAGAAAAGAAGGATTTTTATTGGACACCAAAAACCATGAGAATGATTTTCTATATCCAAAAACTCAATCAAATTAATCACAAGTAAACCCATGATTAATTTAATCGGAATACGCAATCAAATTAAACACAAAAAGTGATCAATTCAATTGATTATGCTCAACATAATAGAAATTATGGAGACACGAAAATACTCAACTAGACTAATTACAAGAGAACCCATAACTAATCTAATTGGAGTACAAAACCAAACTAATCACAAAAGTAATCAATTTAATTGTCATTTTTTTTGCTCGACATAAGAAAACTTACGGAACAATAACTAAATAATCAAACAAGATGATTAATTTAGTTCAACATGCTCGACATAACATATATCACGGAACAACAACTAAGCTAAAAAAATAAACTTGGTTGTATAGTGCTCAACATAAGATACATTACGGAGCCTCACAGTAATACATAGAATATGGATCAGGGATGATCAATAGTGCGGAAAACACAAAGATTCATTCTATTTTCCATCACTATTTGCATAACGATATTTAATAGACATAATACTTGAAAACAAAAGATTTTAACCTATCTTCCATCAACTATTTGACTATATAGGCTTAACTTTTGTATTTGTCAAAATTCAATTCATTCTTTTATCAATACGTGAATACCGATCACGAACAACTTTACTTTTGACAAAGTACGGGACGAACATAGTTCACGGATGTAAACATCAATATCCCATAAAAAATTACAATATAACAAATCATAAAGATTAATACTGCAAAACATCATCCTCCAAATAGTTTTATAATTTAATCCAATGAACCTAAAAAAGAACAAGAAGATGAAAAATAATAGCTATGTGTAGTCACAATCATTGCTATTCAAAGCACTAGTTATTCTTCCAACTAAACCAAAAAGAAGACATACTATGAAACATAAATAAAACAAGCTAAAGAAAAACAGACTCCAATGATATTCCGAACACGAACTAAGATCATATGGACGGTTCAGAATCCTCACGAGACAAAGGGTATTTGAGCTTGTGATCAGTAGCATTCATTGCAACATCAGAGAGGTGATTCTCTTTGCGAAGATCATTGATGTAAGACTTTATGAGACCAAGGTCAGAAGTAACCTTTTCCAACTCAGTTTTCAGTGCATCAAGATTTTCCAGAGTAACAATGAGCTCTTCTTTTGCTTCCCCAAAGTACTTAAGAAAATCATGAACAACTTCAACAGAAGTCATATCATCCTTTTCAGCATCCTCATGAACATAGGAAAAATAACATGAAGCATTAGGATGATATTCATCTACAATGGTTCTTTTCTTCTTGGACTCAACAACAAAACCTTTGTCAAGGAATCCTCTTGCAAAATCACCATAGCAAGATGAAGAAGATAACATTCTTGACAACTCATAAACCAACCTAGAGTATGCGTACGCGACTTTTGTAACTCAATAGGTAAGTATTTAAGGGTTTCCTGAGGAAGGGATTTTAGGGTTTAAACAGTTGACTCGTGCCAGAACAAGGATACCCGTTCGAGTACAACATTACCCATAAAAGTAAGGCCCACAAACACAAATTTTGCTACAACTGAGATTAAAACTCAGTAAACTCAATTAGGGAAGTAATTCAGAGTAGTTGTAGCAAGGACCATGAGAAGAAAAAAACTTCCTAACAACGAGAAACGACATTTTAGAGCAAAACCAATACTTTAAGTAAAACAGGTCTGCAATCAAAAGTTTAGCTATGTACGATAAGAAAATAGCTCAACTTAACAGACGCAAAAACCAAAGTACACCTAATTATTAACACATCTTACTCAAGAGGTTTTTATGAGTAAGCTCTTTAAACCTTGTGATAATTAGCACAAGTATGAGCTACACGCTCATCAAGAGATTTGTGTTTATGATCAAGTCTCTTTTTCCTCCTGAATCTAGAGAGGGATCCCTTTTTATGTGAGAAATTATCATAAAACTTGCTGTCATCAAAATATGAGACATAGTTTGAGTTTTTACCAGAAGAATTTTGGTTTGAGGAGGAAGACAACTTGTTGACGAATTTTTTATTCCCTTTAATTATCTCTTTCAGATTATCTCTCATTTCATCAAATTTTTTTCTTTCTTCTGAACTTTCTTTCTCATCAGGGGTCGCGTTATTTCCAGAGACCATGACTCGATCTTCCTTTAGAAGATGTTTATTAAGACGTCTGTTTTGTTCTTGAGTGTTCGAGGAACTCATTGAACTGACTTTCCTAGTAACATACACAGGGTAGGTACGAAAACCAATTGGTTTAGTCATACGAATGTCAGTTACACCATTATGAATTAAATCTAAGGTGTGTTGAAGTTGGACCAAGGAGTTTTTCTTCAACCTAGAGGTTCCCTTTCGCGTAACAGAACTCTTTGTCTCACAGGCAAGATATACTTTCTGATCATCAGAATGATTAAATAGTACAGTCTTAATATCATCGTTGGAAGATTTCTTCCCTCCATTTGATGTGCAACATCCTTGAGTGATAGTGACTTCAGGCACATTCGTTTTACAAGAAGGGGCTTCCGTTTTTACTTCTGAGCATGAATCTTATTTAGTTGTGTCAGAAGTACTTGGCATATTAGATTGCTTTGAGCATCCTTGAATAGAGAGCTTACTCAAGAGATGTTCAGTTTCCAAGGCATCTCTTCTGAGGCTAGCTTCAAGAGACGTACATGAAGAATGAACTTCAGTATTTCCTTTGGGTTTGCAATATCTTATTACACCAAGTAGAACATTGACATGGTTCTTCAAAAGATTTAATCTATCAGCTTGGATTATAACAAGATTTAGAATCAATTCACTTTCTTCCGCTGAATCCCGTTCATTAAGGAGAGGCTCTCATTTGAAGGGTAATCGGGAATACACATGTCAGTGTTAGTCTGTCTCGTCAGTACATAAGGTTCATCTATATTCGAGATTGTAGAACCCTTATCTTTAGTAGAGTTAGACGAAATATAAATTTTATTTTTGGTGACGCGTTTTCCAGAGATAGTACTCTTGTCCATAGACTCAGATCGCTACAAACACATACTTGTAAGGTCTTAAACGTGTTTGCCTTCTCTGATACCAATTGAAAAAGTGGGGGTCTAACAACACCACCCAATATTTCTCTTAGCAATCTGTATGGACTAACTCCGGAATACTTTCTAGAGAATCAACTAGACAGTCAAACTCAATCTAGGTAAAAGTATCTCAAGGAGTTAATATCTCTCTCTTGTTTTGATTTACTCGAGCTAACAGAAATAAGCGAGTCCTTAATCAAACACAAGGAATAACTTGTATGGTACCAAAGACCAATATCCAAGGATCAATCAATGACAATCAACAACCAGAGGTTGTATTACTCTAATTGATGATCTAACACACAACCTGTATTATTTCAATTATAAAGATAAAACAATATAATGCGAAAATTGAAATAACACAGACACCAGAAATTTTGTTAACGAGGAAATCGCAAATGCAGAAAAACCCCGGAACCTAGTACAGATTGAACACACACTGTATTAAGCCGCTACAGTTACTAGCCTACTCAAAGCTAACTTCGGACTGGACTATAGTTGAACCCCAATCAGTATCCCACTGATCCAAGGTACAGTTGTACTACCTATGCCTCTGATCTCAGCAGGATACTGCGCACTTGATTCCCTTAGCTGATCTCACCCACAACTAAGAGTTGCTACGACCCAAATTCGAAGACTTAACAATAAACAAATCTATCTCACACAGACCAGTCTATCAAAGGATCAATTTTTATCCCACAGATAAACCCTAAAAGGTTTTGTTCCTTCTATTGATAATAATCAAGGTGAACAAGAACCAATTGATAACCCGGTCTTATATTCCCGAAGAACAACCTAGAGTTATCAATCACTTCAGAATAATCTAATCGTATGGTAGCGAAACAAGATGTTGCAGAATCACAAATAATGAGACGAAGATGTTTGTGATTACTTTTTATATCTTGCCTATCGGAGATATCAATCTCAAGCCAATCAATCTGATTGTACTCGTACGATAGAAGATGCAATATCAGATCACACAACTACGATAAAAGTAGTATCAGTCTGGCTTCACAATCCATATGAAGTCTTTAAGTCGTTAACCTGGTTTTAGAAGAAGAAAACAAAAGGTTAAAGGAGAATCGACTCTAGTATGCAAACTAGTATCACACGTGAGGTGTGGGGATTAGTTTTGCATAGATACTAGAGTTCCCCTTATATAGTCTTTCAAACCAGGGTTTGCAATTAGGTTACCTTGGTAACAAAGCAATCAATATCCACCGTTAGATGAAAACCTGATTTAGATTCAAGCTAATATTTCTCAACCGTTAGATCGAAAACTTAGATTGTTACACACACTTGATAATGCACGCTTCTAGGTTTGTTAATCGTACCCAAACGTATGCACTTGTTGGTTTAACAATAGTTAACCGAATGGTTAGCCATATGAGCATTCCATATCAACCACGTTCTTTTTCACCATAACTAGTTCAAATGATTTCAAATGAACTAGTTAGAGAGTTGTTCAATTGCAAGGAAATCTCATGTACTTCTCATGTACCACACAAGACACAATTGAATCAAAGATGATTTGATTCACTTGAATCGGTTCATGAACTTTTATATCCACGGTTTTCAAACTACATTCCTTAGTCTTTTTAAGTTTAAGTTCAGAAATCATCTTCAGATATATAACCTTCTAGAGTTCGCAGACTAGGTTCGCGGACTTAAGTTACCGGGCAGAGTTTCCAAACTCCGGCAGAAATTCTCGAGTATGAGAACTTCGCCGGTTCGCGGACTGAGTTCGCGGACTTAGCTTCACGCAAATAGTTTGTCAACTCTAGCAGAAATTCTCGGGTTTAAGAACTTCGGCAGTTCACGGACTGAGTTCGCGGACTTGGATCACGCCATTCTTCCGGTTCTCTTGATCAACAAAGTTCGCAAACTTTGGTTCAAGGAATAAGAGTTATACATAAATGTGTTTCCACAACAATGCTTATGTCCACCATTGGTTATGTAATCTAAACTCTCATTTCAATCATTGAAACATTCTTAGAGAACGTTATGTAGTTGTTACACCATTTCTCGTCAAAGCAATTTTCAAGATGATTGAAACATATCACGACTTTCGTCACATGGTAAATATAAACTTGGTTAAAGCGAAAATCTTACCAACTCATATTTCGAGTTATAGATAGGCGAGGTATACTCGGCTCGAAATACCAAATATGTATAATCAAAGTCTATATATATAGCATACGACTTCTTGTCTCAAAGAGTAGTAGATAGAGTAGATAGACTTTTGAGTGATAGATAAGTTCAAGTCTTCACATACCTTTTTGTCGAAAAGTTCCACCGGTTCCTTGAGTAGTTCTTCTACTTGTATGATGAATCTCCATGAAGTCCTTGAGCTCAACTACACTTTTTATCCTAGTCCGAGACTTAGCTATAATAGAATAGAAATCAAGACTTATAGTTTTGATCATTAACATTGACAAACATGCTTGAGATAGAACCGCATGCGAGTTCAACCGAGCAATGCTCTAAAAATATCCCCATTTATCAATTTTAGTGACAAACTATAAATACATATAGAATACAAAAAAGATAAAGAAACTTTAGTAGCTCATATTCCACATGTCTAATCTTCAACATTCCTCGAAATCTTCGTCACTTCCAAGTACTCCAATGATCCCAAAGGTTGTAAGTTTATCATCACCGCTGTTGAAGATCCGTAGCTATAACAATGAGAAAACATAGTTCTCGATCATTGTTATACAGTGTCATAGTATTATTACACAGCGTCAAAGTTCAATTGTATCATAACTTCAACAATAATACTATGGTGACATGTATCACTCCCCCTTAGTCAATACTCCATCTCACATGGAAACCACTCCCCCTTACACAATGATCAGAAAACCATATTTATTTGTAGTGTGAACTACATATTAATTTTCCCTCTTTTTGTCAATAAAATTGGCAAAGGTACAAGAACAGAATTGATAAGCATGTATATGCTACATTTTATACCTATATTTATATTAGCTATGATACAATATTTTAGTTACTAATACTATTTTAATGCTTTTTTAGAAAGCACAAGTGAATTCGATCATCCAGTGAATAAACAACAAAATGTGAGACTTAATGGTGTTTGCGACAAAAATGGAAAAATGTGGTTGGCATGGTACTTCCATATATCAGCAACCACAATGATGAAATGTGGTTGACCTAGTATTTCCATGTATCAGCAACCACAATGATCAATTACGTTGGCCTGGTATTTCTATATATCAGCAGCACTTATT
This sequence comes from Papaver somniferum, assembly GCF_003573695.1. NCBI lineage: Eukaryota > Viridiplantae > Streptophyta > Magnoliopsida > Ranunculales > Papaveraceae > Papaver > Papaver somniferum. The sequence continues at coordinate 21,206,287 of NC_039359.1, read as the reverse complement.
ATGCTGGCCTGGTATCTCCATGTATCAGCAGCCGGGTTGGACTGGTATTTCCATGTATCAGCAACCACAATTATGAAATGGGGTTGTCCTGGTATTTCCATTTATCAGAAACCACAATGATGAAATGAGGTTGGCATGGTATTTCCATATATCAGCAACCACAATGAAAAAAATGACAAAATATAGCTGGCCCGGTATCTCCATATATATCAGCAGCATAAAATTGTTTCATAGGCGAGGCACAAACGCAGCAAATGAATTGAAATCAAAGTGGGGTTGGCACATGCAAACTGAAAATGGGAGTATTTTATCTTTCTTACTTTATTACAAATATATTCCACCGGTAAAGATAATTTATTTTTATTTTTCTTTTAGTTCTTTTTACGCAGTTTGCTTGGAATTTTCCAAGTACCTTAGTTTGAAGTGCTACCAGCGAAAAGATGCACTCGCAAAGCTTTTGCAAAAGCCACTTGGAAGATCCACTAGAGGTTTGCTTAGCTCATTTTGGGTATGATTTTGATGATGATAGTGTTATATGTGAAGTCAATGCCTTATTAGACTCCACACCACTGCTAGACACTAATAAATGGAAACCCAAACTAGAACCTCTAATTTTGTCAGAGTCTCGACTAGTTCTGTTAGACGAGAAAGCTCCGACCTTGACCCTTAAGTCATTAGGTTCTGATTTTTTTGTCTTGATGATATTAATAATGAAACCGTTTTAAATGATAATGGGTCTATGAGTCGTTATATTATTGCTCCATTGAGCTATTGTTCCGCGGATGAATTTGAACCATTAGAACCTGATTTACAGAGTGCTCTGCGAATAGGAATTGTCAAACAATATGAACTCGTTGCTTATAGGAGTGATGTAATTTGCACTTACAATTTTCTAGTGGGAATGAATTTAAACATCTTTCTGGAGGTTTATAGTATTTGCAGGTGCGTATTTTCAGCTGACCGGATTAGTTGGGATGATCCTCAACTTTTTAGACTCTATATATATGATTGGATGTCTACTTTGGGGTACCAACCTCACCTTGTTTGAGACTAGATTTTATTGGAAAGTTGGGAAAAAATACATTTCGCTTCATGGGAGTCAACCCATCAGATTTGTTCCCTATACTCTATCTCTATCTCTTATTTTTATTGTTTATTGTTTATTTTTGTATTTCCCATCTTAATTTCTACGTTGGATGACTCGATTACATTGAGGACAATGTAATGTTTAAGTGTGGGGGAGTGGGTAATTATCCATATTTTTGCAGGTTTTCACTTTTCTTAGAATTAAAAAAAAAAATATCAGTCGCATAATATCTCTGTTTTCTCGAGGACTAGCAAAATATAAGTGTTGGGATGTTGATAAGCATGTATATGCTACATTTTATACCCATATTTATATTAGCTATGATACAATATTTTAGTGCTTTTGTAGAAATTACAAGTGAATTCGATCATCCAATGAATAAACAGCAAAATGTGAGACTTAATGGTGTTTGCGACAAAAATGGAAAAATGTGGTTGGCCTGGTACTTCCATATATCAGCAACCACAATGATGAAATGTGGTTGGCCTGGTATTTCCATGTATCAGCAACCACAATGATCAATTACGTTGGCCTGGTATTTCTATATATCAGCAGCACTTATTATGCTGGCCTGGTATTTCCATGTATCAGCAGCCGGGTTGGCCTGGTATTTCCATGTATCAGCAACCACAATTATGAAATGGGGTTGTCCTGGTATTTCCATATATCAGAAACCACAATGATGAAATGGGGTTGGCATGGTATTTCCATATATCAGCAACCACAATGAAAAAAATGACAAAATGTAGCTGACCCGGTATCTCCATATATATCAGCAGCATAAAATTGTTTCATAGGCGAGGCACAAACACAGCAAATGAATTGAAATCAAAGTGGGGTTGGCACATGCAAACTGAAAATGGGAGTATTTTATCTTTCTTACTTTATTACAAATATATTCCACCGGGAAAGATAATTTATTTGCCATTTGAAGAATTAATTGAGGAATATTTACACGTGAGATTATTTTGGAAATAAAGTAATTCTTTCTTCATTTGGGAGATTTTGGAAATAAGGAGAGATTATTATTTCATTGGAAGAACGAGGTGGCAATACTATTTGGGGAA
>NC_039359.1:21203903-21204123 GCF_003573695.1 Papaver somniferum | reverse complement strand
GGGATGTTGATAAGCATGTATATGCTACATTTTATACCCATATTTATATTAGCTATGATACAATATTTTAGTGCTTTTGTAGAAATTACAAGTGAATTCGATCATCCAATGAATAAACAGCAAAATGTGAGACTTAATGGTGTTTGCGACAAAAATGGAAAAATGTGGTTGGCCTGGTACTTCCATATATCAGCAACCACAATGATGAAATGTGGTTGGC